>NW_019213025.1:607755-645724 GCF_002532875.2 Varroa jacobsoni | reverse complement strand
GTATATAGTGCGTGAGCAACATTTTTATTCGCCTAGCTGTTACTTTGTTAAGTATAAGATCATTGCTATCGTGCTTGTTTCTCTATGACGAAATAGGCGGTTTGTCGAACGTGATAGTGACGAATCAGCGATCGGCTCGATTGGAAAGTTCCAAGAAACGACGTCTTCGACAGAATTTTAAATTTTAATTTAATTTAATTTAAGAAGGTGGTAAATGTTAGGCAGTATTGATTTAGGACGGCTATAGCCTGATCATGTCAAAGTTAAATCGAGAACAAGGGATACCAATATGACGTAATCCGGAAGTAGGATACATTTGCTAGTAGCCAGCGGTGAGTTACGAACGACGCGACGAGCCATTGTTTATTTCAAACAGACAATGTCGATGATACGCTTAGTGCAGTTGCAGTGAATCCTGCATCTGTTGTTATTGACCTGAAGGTAGCTGTCAGAACGCCAGCGAGCCTGTTTTATATGTCTGATTCAGAGAAAGGTTGCCGTTTCACTTACGGGAATGTGTACGTAGAATAAATTTATGTCCTATGTCAATCAGCTGCCTTTTGCTTGTCTGCGTATGGCCGTAAATAACGTAGCTGTACGTACAGATCCGCGAATGGGTCGAGTGCGAGTACACTGATGCACGGGATCATTGATTTGCACCGGACCAAGAAAGATGAGCGTTTTGCATTTTGTCCTCGTTTGACCACTGAGTTTCTAATCGACACGAAGTCACTCCGTACAACACCGCGACAGCTGGTCAACAAATGTGTTTTGATAAAAATCTTACTTAAGAAACAACTAAACTCTGGGGAGATATAGGTAGTTCTTTTCATGTCAAGCTAGGATTTGTCTCGTAATGCTTGAACATGTAATGCTCCTAGAAATGGCATAACAGATACAACAATGGACTAATAGCAGGCTAACATATAAGCTTCATAGTTAGAAGTAATGGCTGTTCATCTTGAATTTCACCACACATAGTATTGGTGCTAGGGTGTGAATTAGCGATGTTTTCTGGACCTTTTCACCAGAAGTTTAGTCTCTCAATTTATCGTATCAGTTGAAAAGATGCCATCCTTTGAACCAAGCCTAGCATAGAAAAACAGAATGCTTTTATAGTCAACATGCATAATCGAACCTGCAGTAGACCAGTCGTCCTTCTTTCAAATTGAAAGTTTAAAAAAACCCGCGCATACATTGCTTACAGAACTCGGAAAGCACAGTATGCCCACCTGCTTGCTCCTCACTGCTTCGTTCTCAAATGCATATGTCATTTCATCATTATCATTAACCCATAAACACGATCTTCTTACTTTGCGAAAGTGGCGATTAACTGAAAAGCCGACAAAGACAAAAGACTCCGTCTAGCAAATTATTCTTCGTCTCCTATTTCTAATAATACGTGTGCAAGTTCGCGAACATCGTGGGTCTGACGTTGGACCCCTTCGTGTTGTACATTTGTAAGAGCAGCCTTTGCTACAGACTTAGGCCCGCCTGCAGGCCGATCGACAGCTTTGAGCTAAATCTCTCTCGACGATCCAGCTAGGCTTGCACTCCCAATGTTGGTCAAATAGGATTAGCTCGGTAAGCTTAATACAACAACGATGGCAACAGCAGGCTGCAGTAGGCCAAGATAGGCCGGCATAGCTTGTGACGAGCAGAGAGGCTTCTGAGCTACGAACGAACCGGGTAACCCGCTGCTGCTCCATGCTGTTGCTAAAGGTACTCTCGGCAACAGTTGTTTAGTTCCGCTGTAACCTATCTTTGCAAGCTACCTGCCTGGACTCTCCGCCGGTAATAGCCGGCGTCAGTAAGGAATACGATCGAAAGCTACATGTAAAAAGGAAGTTACATGCGAGAAACCGTCACTTGTCCTTTATTTTACTCCCTGTTACAATGATGATCCAGGTAGTATTCATTATGCCAAACGCGGTCTCATATGATTATCCTCACTCACTTTGGCTTTTCAAGAATGACTGTCTTCTATTTTTGCTCCTTGCACATAGATTACAGTGATCAGATAAGAAGACGGTGCTAGTTACATAACGGCATGCGTCACAACGTTCTCTCCGTCCTGTTTCCTAAATAAAATGACTGAACGTCTATTTCCATAGCAACATTAGCACGTATTAAGTGTCGTCGTCGGATCACTGCGCGCGATCGATCATACTTAATCGCTTTCATAAAAACGCCCTTATTTGCTCGTAAATTAACTGAGATGGCTTGTCACTTTTCGTATAGCTGCCTTCAATTCCTGCCATATGGCTGCTAAGACTATAGCGAAGGTAACACATACAGTAGAATTTGCACATCAGATCAGTCCTGGTGGCCATATCTCGATGAAATATGCATTAAATTAACCACGGGACATGGGCCGTGTCTGTACGGTCTGGCTCTGACACTGCAGCTGTTGTTTCTCTGGACTAACGAATTGCATTGCTTTTAGATCACAGTGAAGGTCTAACGTCAAGTCGTCTTTGTTTGTGTGATACCGATGGCTATGATGATCTGTGATACCAAATGCCAGACTATAAACATCAGGTTTGCTCCCGTTGCTAAATATACAGCATATATATATATATATATATATATATATAGCATAATAGTCCTGATAAAAAATATACTAATATTGTGATTGTTTTCACCTTACATATCGTCGACATCCTGTCATTAGGGTTACGTCGCCGTTTACGACGTTCAAAATATTTGTTCATAAGGATCATAGCACGTAATGTCGATGCCTAAGGTTTTTTACGTACCGCCTCTTTTCATATAAACATATACGCTAGGATGAATAGATTACGTCGCATGATACCTACATAAAGCTGGCATGTAGCGTTAAAAAACACCATTTAATAGAACAAGGAGTAGTACAGAGGGATGCAAGTCCTCGACGCCGCAGTAATTGCTACAGCCTCACTTATGACTCTCAGATAAAGCAAAAGGCATGTATGCAAAGTTTTAATTTAAAATTCAACCAAAAGTGTTATCCCAATAAATCACAAAGAACATCTTTGTTGAATGAAGATTTATATGAACAGCCTTTAAAATGAACAAATATAATAAATGCCCTCTTAAACACATCTAGCCATGAGAGAAAGGGAAAACCGGGAAAAAAAGACTAGTAATCCACATCACGAGTACACGTATCGCTTGCTATATGACAGGTGCTATTAAAGCCCGATATGGACGCTCTAAGACACGACAAATTGATAAGCACTAACTATCGATTATATGTACACTCGAGGACGAATCGCGGACAACAGCGAGCCAAGCTCTTTCAAAATACCTAAAAAAAAAAAAATAATGCTTAGTTACCTATTGAGGAAAGCCGAACGGTCCAGTTTTTTAAAAGCAGAGACCGAGTGGCGTGGATGGCTGCCATCAGAAACGAACAATCGAATTTTTCGAGGAATTAAGCCTTACATTCACAGATTTTAAGGTACAGGTACACATTTAATGGTAATTTTGCCAGACGAGTAAATTAATTCACGGTTCTGTTTGTGTTTGGCCAAACTCGCTTCCTGTCTCACCTGAAAGACGTTCGATAAACATATGAAGAAAGAGTTATAGTGTGTGTGAAGCACCATCATTCTAATGCATGCGCCGCCCTTAAGCGTTATCGGCGTCAGCCAACAGTCATCAAGGATCTTGTCTTCCGCTCGTTCTTTACGAGTAAGTAAGTGTGCAATACTTAATCTTATTTCGGCTGTTGGCTAATCGTAATCCCTAGCCGTCGGCAACGTTCTAGCTGTCAGACAAAAGTCAATCAACCGACCAACCGAGGAAGATATGATACAGAAATGATCGGGTCAGAGGCGAAATGGCAGAGCGAGCGCGGAATCACTTTGTCATCAAGTATAGAACATAGACAGTCTGCGAAAAAAAAAAAAAAATACTACTAGTTTCCTTTGACTTGTTCCCGTTTTGTCTACTAGGAGCTTTCACTTCGCTGTCATTTTATTGTCGTTGTCCGCCCGTTGTTTCGCGTCCGTCGTTAGCGTACCCACCGCAGCCGCTACCTATGCTGTCCCCCAGCCCATCGTCGTGTTCATGACCTCACAGCACATGTGTCGAAGCATTGCTCGTCACGTGCTTCGTGTACGTACGTGTCTAGTAGAAGACTATGCGTTTGTATTAGGATATAGGTTGGCCATTCAAGTTGCCGACTGCGCTGGTGCTACTTCGTTCCTCGTAGCGGCAATCGTCTTTTCGAAGCCTGAGGCAATTTGACCCGGCGCTGGTGCCATCGCCGTTGGGCAGAGGTACGTGGGGTCACAAGTGTGAAACCTCAGTCCTGTCTCACCGCTGAAACTACATAGTGCGACCGACTGCAACCGTCGCATCTATATACAGTCGTCACGTTAACACGAGACAGATGCATTCAGTGCAGTAAGGTACTGGCTCATTAACGTTATTAAAGGCTCGTCAGTTATTTGACCTGGCGACAGAAAGTACAACGGATTGAAGCCAACGCTAGTTAGTTTCGTTTATCGCCGATTTTTTTAGTCATTATTTATATATATTACCATTTTTAGTATTTAGCAAATCCCCAGAAAAAAAAAAAAAAAGGGATATTGACGAAGTGCGTTTCAAACTAATCTTTGCTGAATTTAGGTGGCTTTTCCTATACAATGCTATATGAATCGGCGAAAAGATGAAGATAGCAGGCTACCACTATTGCCACCAATAATATGCTACGGCAACGGCTGTAACTCACACAGAATCCACGCAATTGATACGTGCCTGGTAGACTATTATCGTTGACGATCATCGACCCTTTTTCTATCCTATCGCTTTACACGTAGCTTCCTTTTGTGCTGTCTGGTCACAAATATAAAATGGGCAGCATCCACTTAACGAAGTCATATTGATAATCATCGTTATAGTGTAGTAATAAAAATAATAAGAAAAGGTGAGCAGGACAGAAAAAATGGCAGCTATTATAATCGCACAGGGCAGCTGTGGACAAGTACCTAGCAGGAACTGGAATCCTTATTTGTATGTTTACTCATATAGTAACAACACGCGATGCTCTCAGATTTTCGTGCTTGAGCAATTAGATATTTTCTCCGTAATTTCGCCATGTGCGTGATGTGGGGCTTTTCAGGGGCGATGGAGCGGGTACATCGAATCTTTGCTAAGGACCCATAAAGAAGCAATGTTTCCATGTTCAGCTTTTGTTAGTATCGTCGTTTAATGGCCGAGTGAAGGCGTATCACAGTGGTGG
Organism: Varroa jacobsoni; assembly: GCF_002532875.2. Taxonomy (NCBI): domain Eukaryota; kingdom Metazoa; phylum Arthropoda; class Arachnida; order Mesostigmata; family Varroidae; genus Varroa; species Varroa jacobsoni. The sequence goes on along the minus strand of NW_019213025.1, from coordinate 640,494 downwards.
AAGAACGCTAGTGAGCATGCTAAAACCGTGTTAAAAATAGTAGAATAGAATCGATAAATAAAAAAACCGCGAGACAAATGAGTAAACAGTTTTCCTAGTCGACTAATTATCTTAAGGCAAAAATAATATGAAAATTGGATAATGAAACGTAAATAGAAAAGGACGATACTAAATTCGATATATGGCTCACTTGTGTGTGTGTGTGTGTGTGTGTGTGTGTGTGTGAGCAACTAAATTATATAGGCAAATTTTATAAGGGAAAACTATGCAAACATAATTTGTGCGTTGTTAATATCATTATATAAACCATATTAATAATGTAAACGACGGCGCTTATCAGTAATTAAGCTGATAACGGTGATGATATAATACGGCTTCACGAAGCCTATATAATCAGTATAAATGTGTAAATAAATCCCTATACGTAGTCGACAAGCACTAAAATGGACAGAATTAATGTTCGCCTAGCGCGTGCAATATTGTCTATGGATTAGGACATAAAAAGCCTGACGTAGTTTTCGAAGCAACAGTAAATAAAGTAGTTTGAAAAAATCAATCCGATACATCATTTAACAGCTTCAATCATAGTAGAAAAAACAGTAGCAACAACACGAGTCCTCTAACAGGACCCTGTGTCCTGCACCTAGTGCACTGCCAACTTTGCGGACCGACCCGCGATCGAGTACCGTGATGAGTCACGACGCTTGATACGCGCGCATACTACACAATCATTACGATAGGCGTTAGTTCGTCATAGCTTCCTTTTCGGGAGCTACATTTAAACAGAATATTCTAAATAAAATTGGACAATCGTGATGATTTTTTGATCAAGCATAGGCCGTACAGCTTGCAAACATTTCCGCCTTGTATATGAGATACACGATAATAATAATAATTGTTATTATGACTACTATGTTTTTCTCTAGTCTTCGCTGTTCCAGTCAGCAAATCTATTGATCTTCTATGATATAGCCTGTCCCAGATGCTGTGGCAAATTGTCGAATCATCAAAGTGGGTAAACGTACTTCGATCATAAAAAAACTGAAAAGCTTACCTAAGTTTTTCGCATGTAGACTCTGTTCAGCAGTTCATTACACAACAACATGTTTCAGTGAATTAGTCTAAACTTAATGATCCGAGTTTAGGTGTACGAATGATAACAAAGGGTTAACTTGTGCATGTATGTATTTTACCAGAGCGCTAGAGGAAATATTTCTGTAAATCCGCTGTAATATTTGCTGCACCTTTTTTTTATAGCTATTAACCCATAAAGTTAAAAAGGTTCTTAAAAGCAAAACAATTAATTCACAGTTTCTCTATGGTTTTACTTGCTGTTCGAAGACCTATGCTTTTCCAGTGGGTATCCCAGCAGGCGGACTGATGGTCGCTCCAAAGACTTAAAAAAAGTGTTTGTGCCCTTTGTGCCTCTTGTGCCCGAGAAACCTATAGCTAACGGTACGATCATTGCTGCCGATGTCGACTTGACTTTATTGTCGTTTTACTTTGCCGAAGTCAGTAGCTAACTGGTAGAGGAAAATAGACGGAGGTCAACTTCGGCGTGCATCTCTTGGACGCTTTCCAATTAAAGTAACGGCTTCAGCGGAATAGGGCCACGCTACAATTGCCTAGGTATTTCCGAGACCCACAGCTGTTTTGTAGCAGACCCCGCTGTAGCAGCATCGACGCATCCATTGCCGGCTGCTAAATGGAGTAACGACGTCAGACCGGCTAGCTTCGCAGAGTCAGGCTGAACGCTGCTTCAGTTGCCGTCAGACTCACCAGGCGATGATGGTCCGATGGCGTACCACGAGCAGCTCGATAGCAGCAGCACGAGACAAGTTTAGATAACGATCAGCGAGAGCTACCCTTGAGTGTCAGTTCGAGACCGAGTTGCATGCGAACGTAGCGTTGGGCAGACTTAATAGGGATTGTCGTCTGTAGGTGTCCATGGGGAAGCCGCCAGGGGGTCAGCGGGGAAGTAAGTGGGAGCAGAGAGCTCGACTATCAGAATTGCCGCTAGGCAAAGCAATGAATATGCATCGTGTAATGGATCTGAATAAATTCACTGGTGACTGAGAGAGGAGCTTAAAACGCTTCACAAATTGATTTCAGGTCTTACTTACACTTGATATATATATATATATGAAAAAAGTACATTGTAAACTCCTGCATGTAAATCTATATATCATTTTAGCTCTATCATATATCAACTGAAAGCTGATTGTGTCGATATACCTGCAATAGTTCACCACATAGAATAACCTAAATTTGGTTACCAGATAATAATGCGATTTATCGTAAAAGGAAAAATAATAGAGCATTGAAGACCTTACGATGTTTAGAAAACGTTTCTGCTCAGAAAGTATTTTTGATTTCTCATTTAATTGTAACTCGAATCATTGAACGGAGTTGCAATAGAATTAGACACAAATAGTTCGTGCAACCGTTCAAGTTACAACTTGAGGATAACTCGGGATAACTACGTAAAGAACGATACCAGGTTTAGCTAACCCTATGCGTGTTAGAGCTCTACCCCAAAATATTGCGATATGGATCTAAATAGTTGCGCTATCGGTGTCATTACTTCTCATGGATTATCAGAAATACAAGCTTTGTGTTGGTCGACTTCGGCCAGAAGCATCTGCCAACCTCCTAAGGTGCATATCCATCTGATATCTCAGACATTTTTTTAAATTTAAACATTCTTTCTATACTGTCCGAGCTTACTCGTTCGCTTGGGCGTTTTTTGCCCTTTCCCAGGGTTTGAACACATGTGAAAAAAATCGTCATAAAAATACTGCGCGCATTCAAAGCTACTATTGTGTAAAGCTGCTTTATGCTTGTTCATGTCTGAGTCGTTACGCTTACGTTGCGCGTAAATGTCGCCCATGTAGGCTGCAAAAGCTCCAGGTAGTAACTATTTATGTGAGACTGTAAGTGAAGTTGTTAACCATATATTGCGGTAGGAGAGGGCTGTAACACCATCGGAAAGCTTACAGCATCAGCTTCCCATTTCCAATACATTAGCAACCCTAGAAGAAAAATTGTTTCAAGCGATATAAGTCAAGACAGCACGCTCTTTTTTAACACACTTGCCTTAGCTTCCCGACTTCAGGTCGGTTTTCAAGAGACACGAAGTACGTGAGATAAGGACGTATGTACATTTTCGTCAGGCTTGAGAACACGACTATTCCTTCTTTGGTCTTTTTTATCTTTTTCTTAGAAGTTGCACTGGCGTTTCGCCCTTAACGGTTTTCAGACGGTTTTTGACTAGACATAATAATTCGAGCAATTTCGTGAGGAAATCAAGATTTACTCCTTATCCCCACACCTCGTTCCCTCTATAAACGCAGTTACCAGCGTGTATATGCATACATACTCTGGCGTTCAACTGTGCCAGTAAAAAATCGCTTTTATACGTGCTTTCTGTTACAGAGTTCTTCATCCTCAAAATCGTCTGTCTGGGGCGACGCTTTTCTCTTTCGTGAAGGAAAGAAGTCACGAGGCAAAAAGGAGAAGGAGCGTGCCAAGCAGGAGCTTCTAACCAGAAGGTTCAAGTCGGGATCAGCTTCAAGTAGACGTCGTTCGAGCAAAAAAGGTAATGAATGTCAAAAACTACGTCTGATTGTTGTTTTTTTCGTACTCTTTAGGCAAACGGGTTCACCTTTTTAACGGGAGTTGTTATTAATATTAAGCTGTGAGCAAAGTTCTTTTTATTTGTACCTCACATAACACGGTTCTAGATACAGCGCACCATTAATCTTTAGGCATTGTTTGGTACTATTAATTATTTCGTAATTAAGTTGAACGACCCATGATGTGTCTGAATAGTTGAAAATTTTGGCGACAGCTTTCCGTAATGATGAAAATCTGTAGTTTTACGTAATCGCCCTATAATCTTCTTTGCGTACTTGCCAGTTGCAGGCTTAGAATAAGATCAATCTCGTCTGTTTCCCGGACGTTACGTTGGATGCACATAGCCCGCTAATGTAGATATATTGAAGTGTGAAGTTAGTACTACTGGAAGAATTAATTGAATCATTTAAGGTCTCCCTCGTGTGCCAGCTTCGTAACTTTGATCCGCATCAATAGCCTGTATTACATGGAGTGTTTTTTTTAACTGAAAAGTAGGTTATAATTGTTTTACCGTTATAATATAATTTCCAGTAATAGATACGTCATCGGTCGCAATTGTTGTCTCTTATGAATGTTACTGAATGTAAGTTAATATTATAAATATGCGAAAGCCAAGTTTAATGCGAAACTAGTTTTAATCAACTTTGAACACGGACGATGTTGTTTTTTTTTTCACTAGAATAGAAGTTCTTCTATCTGTCTATTTTTAGATGATACATACTAACCCATAACTACAGCAGCGTATATAAAATAAAGTACTTCTTATAGTACCTTGGATACGGTGCGTATCTATTTCTGGCTAGTTCGTTGAACTGATCCGGAATTTTCTCACTATTCATTGCTAGTAATCATTATTATGTTTTAAGGAATTTCTAATCTCGTTGCCAGCATCTCATTTTCTATTAACTTTTGTGATATTTTATATAATCTACTATGTATACTTGGGCCTGTGTCAGTGTCTATTTGCTTTCTATTTTATTTCCAATTAAGCAAATAATTTATGCATGTCCACAAGCTATCCGAGTCGGATCTATTTTAACGTCAACATTACGACAGGACCATGCTGAATCTGAGACTTCGTCCATATTATCTACTAACAGCAAAGTGACAAAAAATCGCTGACACGCGTTTAAAACAAACCCTTTACGAACATGAGGCGTTTATCTATATATATACGAAAATAATAATAAATCCATTTTTAGTTGATCGTTTCCTCTGAATCAACCTTACTGTTCTCCAGAGCTTGTCCCATCTGGTATTTCTTGTTGCATCATTGGTGTAGACTCTCTGATAAGAGGAGATATAAAAAATCAATACTAATTGTCGAAGTGAGGCGATTTACATTCGTCACCTTATCAAGTCCTGGAAAAGGTACTTTGTCCGATTCACTTCAGTAAATATTCCAATTTGGACCAACAATGCCTGATCCGGCGTAAGCGGCCACCAATACAAAGAACGATATTTTTGAACATATGTCGAGGGCCGTAGAGACTCGACAGCGTTCAGATTTTATAGAAATCGCATTACCATTTCCGCAAGCGGCCATTCAATCATCAATTTATTACCATAGCTAAAGGATCACAATACGTTAACGTAACACCTCACGCATATTATCCTGCATTGCGTTACACCGACTGCTCATTTCGTATAACTACTAGGTATTCCTGGCGTGGATTATCCCGACTATGTGCAAATCCCGGAAACAAACTTCAGTTGTGAGAACAAAAAAATAGCTGGAATGTATGCCGACAAGGAAGCTGGATGTCAGGTATTGATAGATTTCTACACATTAGATAAGCTTCGGATCGATGACATATCAGACTATGCTGCCTTTTCTGACCACTAGATATACTGAACAATATCAGTCAATTCATCATCAGTTTAGGTTAACGCTCGATTTCGGCATAGTTTTCTAAATTATACAAAAGTATAATGAGTCAGGCAAGCTTCATCTAGAATGTTAAGGTTTCTAGGACGTTGCAGTCTTCCACAACAAGTCTAATTTAATGCGGTCTCAAAGATGTTCATTCGTCAATAAACTAAATATTAATATATTTGTTTATCTAATTTTGCAGTTTTGCAGAACCTATAATTTTCTAATCCGTTCGACGTCCTTTTTTCCTATAGTATAGCTGTTACCAAAAATCATAGGTTCTAATAAACGTATTGTATTTTTCACTGTCTCTGTCGACCCTTCGCCCTTTCGGCAATACCGACGTCGTTCATCATTTTATCCTTTGCCCTGATGCACGCCCATTCATATATACAACACGTGTCGATTGCATGAACAGGTATGGCACATCTGTACGGGTGTCAGCAAGGTCACCAAAGCCCGTCACTCGTTCCTTTGCGCAGCTGGTACAATCTTCAGCGAAAAAAAGGGTGTCTGCGATTGGTGGTATAATGTACAATGCTAAAGCCGTCCCCGCTAGACTCTACAAACAGCCCTCATAATCGTATCCGTCATTTGACCTTTACTTCATCTTGCAAGAGATGTTGACAAATCTGCGATATAACAAGTCGACCTCGACAAGCCGAGCACTCCTTGTTAGCGGGACTCTCAAGAGAAAGATGTCAACGAACGCACTATACTATTACTATTATACCAGCCCGAGCGAGTCCTCACGTGACGGGTCTTGTCGAATAACACGAGATGGACATCGCAACAGTATAAGCCATGAAGACGTTTATGAAGCTTCTGAACCCGTAACCCCCGATTTCCCAAATATCAGCCTTTTCCAAACAATATCTAGAAGAATTAGAACGATATCATCATCTGTCAGCATCAACAGTACCATGTGCCACTACTACATCGACTGCCACTCACGTACCCACCGGGCATCCCTCAGAGAACGGCGAAAAACGCTGCAAGACCATAGGAAGAACGCGAATCAAAAACACACACACACACACACACACACACACGCACACACTTATACACATACGCATTCGCAAAATACGAAGGGACGGCAAAACAAACAGACAGAGGAACAACGACAAAAATAACAGCGACTATTCATACTCATTCATAAAGCGTATGCATGCATAGAAATCATCGACCAAGTATCACTTGTTATTAAACGCTGAATTCAAACTGGCCGATTCATTCAATATTAGTAAATCAGCCGAGTTCAAACGTCGTCAGACCACGAGCCAATCCTATGTGTAACATTATGTCCTATACGCGTGCTCTGATCAATCGCCGTATCTATTAACTTATACGTGAATGTGACATTTTGTACTCCAGTATCTATATGTATACATATATCTACTATAACGGCACAACGAAGAGAAAGCACAAATTTGTTACCAGATATAATATATTGTAACAAAGAGCAATAGACGAAAAAAAAAAAGCTGGAGAACGTGTCACGCTTACGATATGAAACATTGTAGTGGAGATTGAAGTGTAGTACACAAAAAGAACGAAAAAAACAAAACAAAAAAAAACTGTGGTGATGCAATGGTGAGCAAGAGCGAGACATCACAGTATTAATCAGATATACATTTGAGATTATTCTGTGTATAATACTACATACATATGAGTACCTATATACATAATGCCGTGTTATTTTTTCGTTAGGTACGTGTATATAGAAGGGATGTTGATATAAACATATGTGACCATTTACAATGAGACTATTTAGTTCGACAGGAATTATCTCTAACGTAACTTAGCGGCAAGTTGTGAACGTGTACTTCTCGATTTTTCAATACGTAGCTACTAATGCTCACTCGATCGAACTTTTTCTGAAAAAGGGGCAAGTTCGACACACCGTCATGATCAACTGTTGTTCTACGCAGGATTGCTCCGCTCTAATATTACGATCGTATCACTCTGTGTTCTCCCGTTCCACCGGATTCAACGTCTTCATTGCCATTAGCACAAAAGGAAGTTACTACGTAGAATCTGCGTATTTCTTCTTCTTGGCCTCTAGAATACCCTGATACAGTTGTGAAAAAAAAACTATATATTTCATAGTATAGTTATTAGTGCCAAGGAACAAAACCTATATTTTACATTGAGTTCTCCTATGATCAGTTGTCATGAGCAGCTGAATCGTCTACTTTATAAAAAGACAAAGATCGAATCTTGGGAAGACATTTCGTCCTAATTTGATATAGAGAATAGAGTCCAACAGGCAGTTTGCTTGAAAGATAAAGCTTATCTTTGATAAATAATATAAATTAATCTCTTCCTTTTATAATATGTCCTAACAATCATTTCAGGCCCACGTATTTTGGTCTCTCCATATAGGAATCTGGACGGCTGATGTAATATTTTTTTCGTTTTTCTTACCGCTTAATGATCGCTATCCTCTCTATTAACAATCACTTTCTAGATCTTTCCTGCGGCGTATGATTAAAGTGACGCTGTCACTCTAATTCCTGTCACTCTAATTTTCCGCTACCGAAGTTCTAGACGTTCTTCGAACCGGTTCGAGCTGAATAAAGATATCTTTAAAGTATTAAATCAATAATATTTTTGATTTCGCTGGGTTATGCCCCACACCTGTTTTAGGTCCGAGACATCGATTACTTAAATAATACAATGTATGAGCATCCAAGCGTTTCGATGTAGCGAACAACACGCAATTGGAAATGTACAAGGACATTTCTCGTTGAAAATACAACTTGCGTCCCTGGCTGGTTCAAGTTTTGGTTAACAGTCCACAGTTGTAAACAGAATTCTAGTTTCTGAGATTCTGGCGACTGACTGACCTGCTTGGCCTAGTAGCAGACATGACAACGACAAGGGAAAACATTAGCTAGCCTTAATGGGCCTGAGAACAATGTTCATTTATTGTTGTTATTGTTGTTGTAGTTGTAGGCTCGTAGGCCGATCGCAAACGTTTCGCATGAACAAAGGCTTAAAAACGCCTTCTCAGTTTGTTGGTAGCAGTCTTGTCCTTAGGGAACCTTATGCGTCCCACTTGAAATCTATACACATGCTTAATTGTTTTACACTTGATAGCAAGTATATCAAAAGCTAGTAAATGATAGCCTTTCGAGGGGTACCTTATGCATATAAAATCACTAATTAAGTATCTATTTTTCGCATTTAAAGTGTGTCTATTACCGTATTATCGACACAGCACCTATGACAGAATAATTTGGTCCTATTACCCATCCAATATCCTTGTTCGACGAATGAAAAGTTACTTTGTGTTCTCCAAATCTCTTTCTCAGAAATCGTACTTGCGTTGCTTTTGCAATTATATAAATCGCCTTTACTTCACTAATAGTTAAAGCGTATACATATAAGATAAAATTAATGTTCAGTTATAACGTAGTTCTTAATTCTCTATGTTTTTTTGTTGCGCATGCATCTAGTGAGTAACACACCGCGAAGTCCGTCAAATACATTTCGTATTACCTGAAGCTAGACACAATCAAGCCTCTGACTTACTTAGAAAATATTAGGTAAAATGGACCCTAACACAGAATGTACTTACGAGAAAAAGCTATATTTATTCTAGTTGAGATTCTTTTTTTATACGACCTCAGACATCCTCTGTCTTCGATTTCCAGTGACTCTGCTGACAATCATCTGCATTACGATAATCAGGTCTAGTCAATGCTCATTCAACTAAATAAATCCATTGATTTTACATGGCTAAAGCCATTCGTTCAATAGCACCCTTTAGGACGTTTAATATATCTAGCAGTACTAGCAAAGTAATAAACAAGGCCCTACATAATGGGATTAGATTTTTAAGATCCAAAATTCGATTAATCTGATGAGGATCAATTAAATATTATCAAATAGCCTAGCAGCAGACTAAGAATGCTATATCTTTACATGTGCGCGGAAATGTAGAAGAGAGCCAACATTGTTAGTAACAAACTTAAGGCGTTACGCACCGTTCTGGAAATTCAGTGCTTCTAGCGTCACGCATCCAAGAACGTTCTTCAGATTAACTGCGGGTGGACAAATGGGCAACAGACAGGGGGGCGGCGGACGGATAATAAAGCGAACAAAACGTATACACCTATATTTTGCAGTTTCTAGCATAGAACGGATCACTGAATGTAGGGTTACTGCCAGCTTTTCTGCTCATACTGTCGGCTCCTTGCAAAACTTTTAGCTTGCTAACCTGGACTTTTTATCTGCCAGCTGACCGTCTTCGGTTTTTTTTGCAAAACCTAGTCGCTTTGTACTGGTTTCGCTCGATTCGGCTTCTTCATGTTTTCCGATTTCTTTTCGCCGCCACTGTCATTTGGTAATAAGAAAATCGGCATCCTTCGTGCGGAATCAGCTTCGTCCGTTGAGCGTTTTGCCATGGACTTGCGCCTATATCTTTTTTGCTTACTAAGCTTCCTCTGTTGAGCCGTGTCCGCCAGCTCTTTTCCTTCTGCTTCCTTATCTTGCCATGCTCATCTTTTGACGTCCAGCTCGGTCTCTTCTTCACGTTCATACGCTTTGCGTCGTCCGTGTCATAAACCAACACCCTATCTACGGCTCATCTTTTATTCTTCCCACCTCTTTTTCTTTACCAGTACCCCATTGGCCCCTAACGTTTTTCCTTCCGTCTCTGTCAACAGTTCCACCCTCACCCTATCTCTCTCTTTCACCTCCACACCCCCACTTCTCTGTCTTGCTTCTTTCATTTTTTTGGCCCTGCGTTTTTTCTTCTCGACCTGCATCGTTCACACGCCTCGTAACCTCGCAGCCCTCCACCTCCCATTTGACTCGGTACCTTTTCAGAAATAACATTTCGTATATCTATTTGCCGAACTAAACTTTTGACCGTAGGCTACACAGCAGACTGTTCAAGTCGTTCCACCGCCACGTACCCTGTCGCCTGCTGTAAATAATATGCAAGGTTTGACCGTGCTGAATCCCAGAGCAAACAACTCCAATTTCATATACTATAAGTAAACGTAATTTATAGAAACTTATCTTTATATACGACGTTTCGGATGCTTAATAAATACATGTATAAGAGCAATGAGATCCAAAGTTACTATCAAAATTCTGCTTTACGTAGTGGTATCCTGACTTAGGGGTAGATAAGCAGTTTCTCTAGCTGTAACGTAACCAAAAATGGGTCAACCGATTAAGTGAAACGACACGACTGCAGTTTTTTCTGGGCCCAGCGCATTTCATTCTACGCAACCGTTAACCATTAATTAAGTAGGGGACGGCTAGTAGAGTGATCAGTGAGAATGGAACAAGTGCAGATAAATGAGCGATGATCGCTCTTGTTGATTATCGGCTGCCGTGACGAACTTCAGTGAGAGGCTTCGATTGGAATCGGTTGAAGCCTCATGGAAGTTAACCCTTGGCTATATGAGACTGTCAAACCCAACCTTATGCAAGTTATGGCCTGTGTACAGACGGGATATGTCCTGCTGTTGCTAGGGCATCAAGTAACTTGAGACGCGGAAATAAGTGGGTCTTCGTTCTGGGCAAATCTACCACAGAGCGACCAGCGGGAGCCGGACCAGGTGCTAATAAGAAGTGTCTTTGTTAACGATATCCATCACGGAACGGCACGGAATGCTAGCGTTATGCACGCGTTGTGCACGCAGTATTTAGATGATGGGCAATGTTCATGCATCGTTACAACGGTCTATACCCATCAAAGTTGTTGGAACCGTACTTCAGACATAAAATGCTAATGTGCAGTATTGTTCCCAATGAAATAAGCCTTGAAGTTAATAAATCGTTTCGTGATCCTACTAATTGATAACATTGCCGCTTAATGAAAAACAGAAAGGATACAACAAAAACCCGCTGGCATTGATTACATCAGTATTTGACATTTACCATGAAGACAACACTTGAAGCGAAGCACAAGCAATAAAGATCGTGTAACAGATAAAGAAGGACAAAAACAGAGATACTAATGTCAATCGCTGCACATCGAAGTGATGTATTGCTCTACTTCGAAGCGGTGTTGAAAGTTTCGGTAACATGAAAATAACTTAGAGCAGGAAAGTTGTCTTGCGAAGCCAATAAGAGGTTTCAATGCGTCTTCTGGCCGACGGTGTCGGTCTACGTTATGACAACGTTAATGCTGCTAAATCAATTGAAAGTATCTCTTGTCAGAGTAGATTTTTAGGAAATACCAGCTGTGTATGATTCTGCTGGTGGCCACACTATAATTTTGCCTGTCTGCACAGAAATCCAGACGACTCCAGTGCAAAATGGTCACAGATCAGTTAACCAAATTGATATAGAAAACGCAGACATATGGGCATGTTAATTGCACAGATTCAACCACGATAGAAGCGGCTTAGGCAGTGACTGATGTTTCCCAACCAGTAGATTTATTTGCGTTGTATATTCTTATGTGTTATATGCGCAGTGTTAAATTTACTTCAAATCGATGCCAAAAAGGTACAGATGTTATCCATTTAAGAGTAGTACTTCGACTACAGGCGGTCGGTCACCTACGGTGCTGAAGGAATGCATCTAACACTAGCTCAACAATTTACGCCCATTTTGTTCTTCTCTATAGACTGTTTTTCCTGTCCCCGGGGGAACTGTCAGAGACGTCGGCCGAACGTTGTTCAGGAGACTGAGGTCTATTCCGCTAAACCGCCCACACCTGATCCGTCTCCCTTTAGGCTTTCGAGCTGCTCCCGGGTCATTCAAATTCCCAGTTGGCCTAGCGACCACACTTATCGGTAAGCTAGTCACTCCTCAACAATAAAGAACGTATTTCGATAGGCAAAGAGGAAAACGCAGACGAGACTAGATGTGGCTGAAGTTCTCAATATTAGTTGGGTTGGTCCAACCCAAACGACGATACCACGTCATACCGCATTGGGGAAAAAGACAGCAGTGCAGCAAGCAACAGCACAATGTCCCCGTTTACTTAGCCTCAGGCGCTTGTATAGGAACGGAGGCCATACCTCGATTTCTCTCCCATATATATACGAGCACACACGCACACAGATACGCACATCTTATATGTGAATATTTTTCCCATTATGACCAGCAGCAGCGGCTGTGGTGGAGAGCAGGACCATCGCGCGGCCGACTACTGCTATTGCAGGAGAGATACATCAGCAAGGCTAGGCGGTGCTGTGCCCGACGGAAAAATTGTCAGAGGCTACATCAGCGGAAGAAATGCTGCAACGCGAGCTGTGCTCCTGTAAAAGAATAAACACACGCATAGACATCCGAGAACGAGACTTACACCCACATATGACAGAACGGAAGATATATCTGAGGTGGCAGATGCGGCTCGGGCGCTGTCGTGCGATAGATATCGTTGCTGCAGCCAATCTAGCTGGTAAGTGAGCAACTTATGCCGCCAGGAGCCACGGCTCTATCCAATGGTGCGTGTGTGGGCCATCGTATCCGGTATGGTGAGACCGGCCTGTCGACTGCCAAGGCGCTCTCTTCTTGTTGAACGTCAGCGTCATCCAGCAAACAGTGGGCTATGGCGGTAAACGATGGGGGTGGTACCATCGTTGCCAGCAGCACCGCCGCGTTGTGCAGCGACTACTCCGATATCCTATCGGAGGTGGTAAAAGAAGCGGTCGAGAGAGTCTAGCGCTTCTATGCGCTCGGCTAGTTGCCGATATACGGTGACGAAGGATGGAAAAGATCGTCCTAGCCTCGCTCCGAGATCTTTGCAAGAGCCCAAAGGTCTATGTGGCGTTAGTGAACTACAGAATAGGCGGCAGCAACACATAAGTAGCAACGGAGCTTTCTTGCTTTACCTCTTTTTCTCTCGCATTCTCCTCGAAGTGGACGCTTCAGGAAAGCGTATGAAGAAAGACCAGCTGCTTGCTTTGCGATAACATAACGCCTTTGCTAGTGAATAATGGTAGCTATAAGAAACACCAGCGACTGGATAAGAAAAACTTACCGCCTTACGGAAACCTTGGATTATTCCCACGTTACTACAGTATCCTGAAAACCAGCAGCCCTTGGCAGAGTGACTTCATCTAGAACAGCGTTTCGGGTAGACGGCGCCGTCACCACGCCTCCTAGATAGCAACTTCGTCTTGTTTACTATAGTTGCTAGTGGTTTAGAGAAGGTTTCAGCAGGCCAGGTACGCAAACGATAGCGAAGGTGCGCTCATGCAAATTATGAACAGGGAGAGCGGCTAGAATCGGCGGAAAACGACGAACGGTACCGACAATTTATTCAGGTCTAAGTAAATACTGCTAAAGGTACGTGCAGCTGTATCGGAACAAATTGCGAATAAGATACGAATTTAAGAAAATATGGTTGAAGACGAAAAGCAAGATGATAAAACCGGTTATGTCTGTGTATGGCGCGCTATACTATGCATATATGTATGGGATGTATTCCGCGCAGCAGTCTCATATGGTTTTACAATAAATGGTAACTAATTCAAGCAAACTTAGATTGAAAATACATTAGAATTTCAAGTAATTCACTGAAAGACCTTAGCTCTAGAGTTAGAATGAGCTAGAAATTGGCGTCAAATCCATTTTTGTGAGCAGTATTATAATCGTTCTGTTTGATCCATCTGTTTTCATTATTTTTTACGATGCATTTATAATATTGAGCAACATTCATCTTGACAACAGACATCTATTGAGGAAGCCAGCTTTTTTTTTTTTTGCTAGACGTTGCTAGCCTAATTGACTAAGATTAACAAAATCTGCTTACCAATACTTGCACCTTGTCTGTTTGTCCTATCTCTGCTCTGGAGAAATTCGAAGTTCAAGGGCCTTTAGCCAAAAATAATCCAATGTTACAAATGGATGGGTATCCTCCCTTTTGTCAAGCGATTTCCTCGGTAGATCGTCGAGCAGCGTTCAACCGACACGTTCTTCGGGGCATCAATGTCATAAGCTATAGCGTGCGTCCGGCAAATATTGTACAAAGATCTGCTGTTGTAAAAATTCACAAAACCAGTAGAAATAAGTTATAGTTTTACCATGTTATTAAGGTCTATGCCCGATTTTGACCCCGTATCACCTACCCGGCTTTCTAAGCATAGCAAGCAAAGACCTACCACAGCAGTAAAAACCTAATACGCATAGTTAGTATATACCATTTTGTGCATCAAGATGTTTGACATTGTTAAGATGATGTCTCAATTTCATAGCAGTCATGAAAATGTAAAGGTTTGGTACCAACGGATACTCCACTCATTTCGTTCTCTCGTCTGCCAGCTTTTCGTTTTCGCTAAAGTGGTGAGACGAGCAGAGAATTAAAAAAGAGCAAGATAAATAGATGTACTTGCACTGTTGAAACTCGAGCTAAACCCTATCGCTCGACGGCTGCTGCGATCGGTGTTACTGCTTCTATTGCAGCTAATCTTCTTCAACTACGGTCACACGCCGTCACACCTCCGTTTCGCTTTTATACACCTCTGCAACCTTTGATATACTTCTTGGTCGGTGGTTGATGCGTTCGCTCATCGGTTCGTAGCCCTCTTCAACGGTAGCGAACTGCCTTTTTCCATTCTTCGCCGTGGTCGTCATCCCTCTAATCGTCATATTGAGGCTGACCCTGGGGGTTCGGTTTAGTCCTATGTCATGTCCTGGCGGACAGTTTCGTCTGTCGCATAAGACAGCGCGCTCACAAGCATCAGGTAAGGTACACATATGTGCCACATTAGCCGATACTTTACTTTGTGGCCTAATGGGATCGACTGGGAAAAAATTGTTGCAGAATAAATTTTTGAAATTACTTATTAATAAACTATATTCAAATTGATACCAACCAGTAACAAAACACCAATAGTTCTCATGACTTGATCCTGGAGGAATGATTTAGGCTATGGGTTGCGTTTAGTCAAATTGTGTTAGTACACAAAGTTGGAGTAATACGAATTGGCAAGTTCGGAAAATTTGCTGGATACTTTTCCTCTGGTATTTATTCCTATCGCTGTTTAAGTTGCTGCCGCTTGGTATCACCGAGTTACTTGTCTCACGTACAGACTAATAATTTTCGCTTACCCTTTAGATTGTAAATTTAGTCATAAGGGAATACTAGCGAGTTTTCCCTCAATTTTTGATCGTTTTTTCAAATAGTGATCCTTGAAAACTGAAGAATTACCTATTCTGAGACTGGAACATTGAGAAAAACTACTTTTCACCAAAAATCTACTAAAAAAATAGATAGTTATTTTGACACGAACTTGACATTTGAATATACTGAGATATTTTTAAAGATATCCTTTTATTTAAAATATCTAACTAGAGTACATTAATGCTAACTAATTATTACAAATAGAATATTTTTTTAGTTGAGCTTGGAAGCATCCCGAAAATTACATGTAAGAGTTCATTACTGGAATACAGTTGACGGATGTAGCCGTTTGAGATCTACAAAATTTTGTTCCTTAATTCACTCGATTTCATTGGCCTAAACACTGCCTTGGCCTAATATTAAAAGTAAACTAGAAATTTTATCCAGATAACCGTGTGAAAATCTCTACAATGCCCGTTCACTATATTTGTCATTTAATACTGAATAAATTAAATATTTTGTTTATGATCCGATTATCAACCCAACATCGTTCTTTTTTTTTGTGCCAGTGAATTCGAGTTATCGGGGAGACGTTGAACTTCACGCATCCCGACCCAATATCTCGCGAGTTTCACCAGGAATAGATATAGTTGTCACAATTTGTATGCATTAATATAATAGCAATTCAGGTAATGCTAGTTGTTAGCATTTTCGTATTTGGTACGTTGTCTATTACTAACTTTAATTTGATGGCGTATGCTAACAAACTTGAGTATCAAGATTGCTTAGTGCCTTATAATGGCGTGATTTTCGTCATTGACCGCTCTTCCCCTACCCCATCCCTAAGTTGGCTTCTTATGCTTCTTCTTTGCCACCGTCTTTTGTCTTGTCAGTATCCTGGCAACAACTCCCTCACGTATCGCTCATTTGAACACAACGAACAGCCAAGGCGTCAAGTGACTGAGAGGAACCGACCGAACGCAGCGATGAGCAGAACCGAGTTTCCTGAACTATGAGATCCTGGGGAAAGAAGAAGCTCTGTCTGTTGTCAGTTCTACCACTGGCATTGAGCTCAACGAAATGATGACGAGGATGTAGGCGATCACTAGACAACCGTTTTACACGTAGCAGAAAGCTGAGTAGCAACACCTGTAAGATCCTTGCTCAGCACAAGGCAGTAGAAAACTATAGCAACACCGCTATTATCATTGCTGCCGCTGTTGCAGCAGCAGCAGCAGCAGTATGTAACTGTAGGCAGAGCCAGCAGAGGACTCCTGGCGGGCGGATCATCAAAATCGAGTATATGTCTTGGGTGTGCCTATGTGCGTTAAGAGAATGGGGCGTCAGCGAACAGATGGAGGGCGTGAGGCATATACCTCGCGAACCGATCAGTTGCTAGCTGTCGACTAGGTTCGTGTCATTAAGATTCCTCAGGGAAATAAGTCATTGTACTTCTCTCCCTTCCCCTGTTTCTAGCTGATGCTTAGCACACGTGGTCGCCCTTCGCATATCCCGCCACTACCGCCTAGTTTCACCATTCACCAACGTCCTCCTCCCTCGATAGAGCATCGATTTCTGCGCATATCCACCAGCTGTCCTCGTCCTCTTATCTTCGCTTCCTCAAGTCATCGTTCGTCCGTTTGCCAGTTTCCCCATGCAATCGAGCTCTGTCTCTTTCACTCTATCTATCCCAGACAAGTCCCCCCTGCCAAGCTCACTTTTCCCCCAGTGTCCTCAAAAGAGGTAGGGGATCGTTGGGAAGACGAGGGCCTAGGAGTTTGTCGTCTCCGGTTTTGTCGTCTTCTTCATCCTCTTCTTCATTGCCAGACAACCGACCAACAACGACATTATTGGTGTTGCTGATGAGGATGATGCTGGAGTCCAGGGCTCCGCGTCGCACGGCTCAACAGGCAATACTATGAATGGTATGGTCTTGCCTTGAGTTATAGCATCGACACCGGACTTCATGTAATTTCATCAGATATATTGTACATAACACTCATACCCAACACTTATACGCTTATCAGTACGTCCGGCAACGCCGAGTTGTTACCCTGCGATGATGACATACTGTTTGTGATCTTGCTACTTGGGGTGAATAGTAGATGGTATGCTCTTGGGAAGCAAAATTGTGTTGACTAAAAAATAAACGTCAGAGCGTTTTGGTCACATGAGAAGTACCGTGAGCAACCCATTTGCTATTTAGTACGATTTTGTCACTTAACACAATCATAAAATATCGCATCTAATAAAAATCTGATCTTTATATAAAATGCTTATGTGTAGTTAAAACACACCTTTACACAGCAAAAAGTTTTAGACGGCTCCAAATAGTAAATTCAATCGACAAATTTTTGAAAAAAGCTGCAATTAATAAACGTACATACAGTGCTTAGGCAACTATAATTGTAGGAGCTTTACCTTTTTCGTTTGATACACAATTGTACATCGTTGATGGCTTACATTTCTTAGCCAAATAGTGCTTTGTTGCAAGAATACGTGAAATTTACAGGCAGGCACAAGAGAAACGCGAAGAAAATGGCCAAAAATTCAAGTAAGTCCTTTCACGATTGTGCTGGTGGCACTAGATCAGGAGCACACATTTACGCACCGATGCCTACATGCGAATAAAAAACCATTTTAGATTAGTACTCGCCTCGTCCGTCGTGAGCAAGATCTGCGCGTCCTCCTGTTTACTAACGTACTCTGATGGATAAGTCCGATTTAGTCGGTAAACGACCCATCATACACCGTAGGTTCCATCTCAGTCGTTCCCATTGGCGGCTATTATCAGGGCTTCGTCATTGGCCGTGGCGTAGCATTGCGGTAACTATTAGCATTCATACCTAGTTGGAAAAGTAATCTGAATGGGTGCAATTGGTAAGTGCTGTCCGCTTTGAGTGAGTGAACGCAAGCACTAACATTGTGCTTGCCCGTTAAAGGCCTAGATTTGCTTTGGCTATCTTGTCCTAAGGTTGGGGCCATTTCTATCAATACCGTACTACATGTAATGATACCGATAAAGCAAAGTCTATGAGTGGCTAATAGGCAAGTAGATAAGTGCGTGTTTGTATATTTCGTTTGTATGCAACTCAGTGCTGGCCGATACGGCCGATATTTTATCCGTGTTAAAAACATCACGCTCTAATAGACTCACGTACATACATACCAAAATACGGCTGAGGTAACCTAACAATAGGATATCGACCTTTGTTTTGGCAATGTAAATTGCATTAGCTAGTCGGTTCACACGAGGCCCATCATTTAGAGACGAACGCGACAGCTCCACGTTTATGGCGCTATGTTAGATATCAATACACATATTAGATCCGTAACGCAATAACGTTACGTTGTTTTTGGCCTTCGTTCTTATCAATTGTTCGTGTTGAGCTATTCCACCTTAAGGCTAAGTGATGAAGTATAATTGCGCTTCTAATCGGTTCTTGGGGTAGTATTTGGTTGCTTAACTTCCTTGAGGTAAATCCTCAACCGAGTTTCACTTAAATTGCAGACTACAGCATATGTGTGCTAAGCGTGCTGTTAAGAATAATTTGTATTATAACAGCAGTACTCCTAGTGGTAACGGTAGTAGGATCCTATTTTGCAAACCAAGCCCTTGTTTGATTTACCCAGCGGGTTCATTCCATAACTTCTACTTCTTTCTTGTCACCCTAATGTGAATATGATTCACGCTCATGCGTCCCTAATTACGAGTTTGTAGATGCTTGATTCCATGTATCATCTGTGCTAATCCCTATGGCATGTTCTCCTGTACATAGGTGAAAACCGCGAGACTACGAAAAACATCATATAGATTGAGGTGAAATTGCTTCGACTCCAGCCTGCCCTCCATTAAACATGGCAAGAAGCCTACTAATAGTGTATTAAAAAGGCAATGCCCGCGCTGTTCGTCAAGTCTGTGTCAATAGCACATATGAAAAAGGCAGGCTGTGTGCTTAACATGGAGATGTTGAGCTTTACTATTTCTAGTAAGAGTAGCATCTCCTTTTAGCAGCCGACAAGTCCCGGTCAGCACACTGTCGAGACAAAGAAAACCCGTTTGAGTCTTGCGCAATTCATAAAGGGAAAGAGAGAAAGGAAGATATTAACGATATTAAAATGCGAGGACAACTAGTGTTTAGTATAAAGCCAGAAAATGGCGTCGACTGAAGTAATTCTATTGAATCGCTGAGGCTTTTCTGACCGAAGCGGGCTGAAAGGCAGCTTCGGCGCAGAATGCTCGAAGGGTAGATAGAACTACGAGGAGATACGCAGATAGTAGGTCAAAGGGGATTTTGGTGGTGCTTTCAAAGTGCTGGACACTACACTGCCACAATCGCCTCTACACGTCTTCGTGTAGGACGGCGAATTTTGAAAGAAGGGCAAGAAAACTACAGTCAAGGCTATGTTTAATTCAAGGAATCGATCGTGGAAGCATAGAAAATAGAACAGCCGTGGTAAAAAGAATAGATAGGTGATTTCACATTATGCGTAAGTGACTGTGTGTGTTTGAGTGAAGTTGGGCGAGAGACTAAGCAAGATCAGATCTCCGCAGCTGAGCAGGGTCTTGTCGATCCCAACACAAACAAACAAGGATACCGACTATGTTGGGAACAATGAACTAGGCTATGGACGAATGACTGACCGAACAACGCTTAAGGTAAGTTAATGACGCTCAGGGAAGCGACGTGCGCAGGACAGTGATGTCTGCCATTCAGCCGGCCAGCGCTCAATAAAGCGTTTGGAGAAGATCCTACTCCGTGAAAGGCATGTTTAGTTGGATCGGTTTCCCAACAAAGAACGCGCAGATGGCTCCTGGCAGGATAAAGGTCGACGTAGCTGGCCTGAACTGGACTGGTCAATGAGTGTGGGTTTTAGCGGATGTGACGGGAAGGGTCTGTTGGCGACAAGCTGAGTCAGGCACACACAGCACGCGCCAATCTCTATGCCCAACAACAGTCAGACGGATCGGTAGACAGAGGGCAAACGCTTATACACATCCTACATAATCACACACTGGCCGTGTCTGTGTATATACTGATAAACACTACAACGATTGTGACGATGACAACGACAACAGAACGGGTACAAATAAGCCTGATGCACAATACCTATAGCTGAGTATACCCTCTAACGGTAGCAACTGTGGTAGCACAAGTCGCTCCAGCAGTAGTTGTTATTCTAAGCCTTGAACAGAACCGCGCAACCAGCGATCACTTAGGGGAGTCGGCTGACCACTGGCTCGGAAGAAGACCAGACATACAGACAGAGAAGTGGAGCACTGAAGGGCCTGAAACGGTCAGAGAAAGCAAGCAGACTAAAAAGGGACTTGGGCGTGGGGGCCAGGGGATCAACGACTACGAATGAACGAGTTAAACAGACCGAACGAAAAAGAGCCAGCAAAATAGAGATTTCGATAGTTAAGGAAGTCCATCTGTAAAAGGGTTCGACTGAAAGGCGTCATAGGGACGGGCCGATAACAGGGAAAGAGAAAGGGAGGCGGGGGGGGGGGGGGGATGGAGAGAAAAAGGGGCAATGCGAGAGGGACGAAACCCCATCAGCTACAGGTCTTCTTAACTGGTCATGAAGTTCCCAATTTCCCAAAAGCTTTTCCCTTTATTCATCAAACCAAGTAGCGGCTTGGACCATATGCTACCATCATAATCATCACTATTGGACTTAAACTATCGTTAAATTTTCTCGGTAACCCGTATGCCTATATAGCAATAGAACTAAACTTCAATCCTTAAGGCAATAGGTGAACTCGCCGTGGCGTGATAGCGAATATGAGTAAAAGGCTAGACAAATTATACTTCTCACTTCATCGCGTACTAAGTTTTTTACAAGTTAGCTGGAAAGGCTATTTGATATTTTAACAACATTACCTAAAGCTATCGGTTATCGAATAACCTATGGGATGCCGCTTGATCCCAAATCTATTTAGCTAGTTCTAAACGCACAGCGTAGTCTTCAATAACAATAACAGAATTAAATATCTTGAAAATTCTAAAATGTGAAGAACGCAGTAAAAAACGACAGTAACGTCAAGTCTCTTTGTTAGTTAGATAATTAATAATATATAATAATTAATATTCCAGTTGTTATACTACGATTACAGTACTACATTTACAAGCGATTTTTGTTCCGGTACAATAATCCTCTGTGCAGCCAATTTACACCATGTTACATACCTGTTTAATCTGCTTGACTTTGTTTCCGATTGATTATGCTGTTTTTATGAACTGAACATAAGGTATAACGTGCAAAGGCACGTAACGATTCCTTATTCTTATGTTTTCTCTACTTGGGTCAACCAGTGACGGGACGTCTGGTTCAAAATAGACAACTAAACCCAACAGGTGGAAAAATATTGGCTCGACATGTGCAGGTTGACGGAGACGACGATTGACTCTCATCAGGCTACGCTTCTTTCTATGCGCTTCTAGCTCTTTGCACGCTATTGGCCTAGCTATATACGGTGTTAGGATTTCAGTTCCTGCCAGCTTATCGTCCAATTTAGCTCGAATTACGGACTACAAAGTAGCTTCGCCCGTGGTGAAGCTAACTTCGAATACGATCCAACCTATCACGAGGCGTAAGTGGTGAAAGTGATCAGACCACTGTCAGCCAATCCGGGCACCGAGCTCAGATCCGAGAGACTTGGCCCTTTTTAAAGACAGGAGTGACAAGGCTACTTCAGGCTGCTAGACTATAAGGCAAGAGCAAGGTTAGGAAGGCCCTTGTGATTGTAGCAGTTGCAGACTACACCTTTTTTCCTTCCAGCCGTCGAGGCCGATGTTATGGCTGTTATTGCAACGTAAAAATAGTTAATAGACAGTGGTTCCAATACCTTTCCAGCCCGACACGTGGGACGGAAGCAGCGTCGTGCTACCTCGTCAGCTTGAAGACATAGCGTATGTTTATAGAGTTCCTAACCTGAGTCTCCTAAGGATGCTGCCTGGCATAAGAGGCCATGGTAAGTCAGCTGAGGCAAAAAAAACATTAATTAGAGATATGGCAAATATAAAGGTGAAAAAAAAATTCAGCGTAGCAATTCGCCAACTACATCGTGACAAAATGAACAAATGAAGTATAACTAGAACTAGAAGTTGATATGTTAATTCCGTCTTGTAGTGAGCATGGTCCTTCACAAGTGCATATTTAGCAATGATAGGTAGAGTTTGTGCAAATAACCTACCAGCGTTTTCTAGCCCTAATCATTCGCGAGCGTTCCGATATTTCTATTCTCAAACTTACCTACGTGCTATGAGAAGTTCAATCAAATATTTAACATACATCCCCCCCCCCCCGTTCAAAAAAATTAAGGAACCACATAATAATAACAACGCGTAATATACTATATACAGAGGACGTCAATTTTAAAATATGCTAATGCAACAAACGAGAGTGTCATGGTGGCTGCATGAGCAGAAATGCACGATTTTTATCTGGTTAGAAGCCTTTACGAATGAATCAAATAGTGAGGAAACAAACGAAGAAACGCTTTTACTCATGACTTGAACAGGACGACATCTTTAAAACGGTATTTCCTTACGCAAATAATTATATGACATTTTTACAAGCTATTTACAGAAGTCTGTGTTGTAGGTGGTTGTGAATATCGAATATCTTCTTTCATACATTTACAATAGCCACGGTAAACGCTCAAGAATTGAAGCCATTCCCCTTAAACGAAGTAGGCGGCTGAGTCTACTACCCCGACCCAGTTTAACCCGCTGTGCGCCGGAAGCTTTTGAGGGAGGACCGTGAAATACGATATACCTCCGCTATGCTCTGGGACCGAGAGTTCGCGATCAGCGTAATGCACGACGGTAAGCACAAGCGACACACCCAGCTCCCTTTTTATAATAATGCATGCGATTTACTGTAAGAAGAGCAGGACCGATGTCAACTTTAGCGATGAAGAGATTTCAGCCATGTAGGCCACATCACATAGTTTTAGAAACGGGCTATAAGAATTTTGAACTTTTTCTAGTTAACACCGTTAACTTGCTTTGAGCGTAAAACGAAATCAATAGACATTTTTTATTGATCGAGAAGGCACTGAACGGTTTATCGGAAAACGAAAACGTGTGCTTGTGAGCATTCTATGTTCGCCCTTTGTGTATTTTTTATTTACGCGCTTGCAAAGCCAATCCGGGAATTTCTTTTATTTGATGTATATTAGCCCTTTCAACTAAGATGTCTGCACAATAGCTACTTACATCAGAAGTTAGTACCAATGGACAACTGCATAAAACAGCCCTGAAACTTACCCTCATCGCAACACTTTTCAAAGTACTAGGAATATGATAACTTGATCTTTATAGATGTTCTTAGGTACTCAATACCAGAGTTCATACGAATGTCTCATTGATACCAGAACAGGAATTTCACGCCATCAACAAATCGGAAGTTCAACTGTGATTATGAGACGAACGCATCTATCACGGTTCGTAGCCTTTCGATAATTTTTCTACTGCATCATTTTTTTTTTTCTAGCGTACATATATAGTGGGAGCATAGTTTGTATGACGGATGCCCCCTTTCCGTGTGATCCTCTAGCATTCTAAGACGAGACTGACCGCGTACATTAAATGACACGCCCTTTTCATAAAATGTCCTTTTATTAAGCTAATAACAGAATTAGCATGGAAAATATCGAATCACGTGCGAGAAACTACCGATCGATGAGATTTTTCGTTCCGTTGGAGTCTGCATATTCACATTATCTATCTCAGTTTTTTTCTCGTTCTACAGTAAAGGTCCGAAGTGGCATTAGAATGATTCTTGCTATAGTCGCATGACGGTAAGGAACAGCGGTCTATCATGAAGGATCTAAAAATAAGTCGTGATAATGACAGTAAAAATTGCGGAAGTTTCAGAAAGTGGGCCAACGTATGTGATCATAATGCTTGTTCTACTGCACGTTGTCCGGAAGCGCTCCCTTGGAAATCCTAGCTCAGCAGCTTTTGAGCTTCATCTGACAACCTTGGCTACACTTCGCTACATCCTAGCTATCGATTTGTCTCCAACCTTCTTACGCAACTATCCTGATACGGAGCGAAGTAACTGTTGCGAAAACTGTTGTTTACTCTGAGAAGTAGGTACGGCCATACGAGTCCTTTTTTAATCCCCTTTCAAAGTTCCTGTAAAAGGCTCCTCACAAGGCAGGATAATATAGTACTTCCAATGGTGGTTATTTTATGACTGCCTCAATGAGCTTGTAATGATACTGTAACTGGAGTAACTGTGGTTGGTGTCTTGCTCGTATTTAGATGCAGATACAATCAAAATGGGTTATTATTTAGATATAATGTGCATTTTTTGGATTAAATGTTTAAGGCATTATAACTATACTCTGAAATGTACGATCCATAATACACCGTCTTTGAGGCGTCGTGCATATTGCGTACGGCATAATATACATGTACATTCTAAGCTTTCTAGATCCCTACCAGAACGTAAGGGTTCACTGTGGCTACTACAATGCCACTTTTCAGAAATGAGACACTGACGGAAATGGCCGTCTCAAATAAAGAGAATCGAAGAAAGAGGCAACCCAATGTTGGCTATGTTGATTTCGGTGGAAGAAGCTGAGGCGCATGCCTATCGCGCTGAGCACCGGCTTAGCCGGCATTACTTCAATGGGTTATGACTTATGCGGGTTTGTTGTACAAGCTGGCAAGTTGCTGGTACGATCGCCGCGATCCACCCACTCCAGTTACAGGATGTCGTCCGAGCTCCAAGTCTCGTCTATCCACAATGTCGGCCTAACGGACACCATCCCTCCGCAGACATCTAGCTGCTTGAGCAGCCAGCATCACTCAGCTTCAACTTTGCACTCGCCCACAAAAAATCCAACTAACACAAAGCCTTCTCATGTCACGTCTATGGCCTGCTTGGCCTGGCAAGTCAGCCGCAGTGCCGCCAGCAGCACAGCGACCACGATTATACTTCAGTCAATGCCGTAGCGAAGAAAACCTATCGTTTTATGGTTTTTTGTTTGTTTATATGTTGTAAGTTTTCATCTTGGCGCTGCAGTACGTGCGACAAAACTCGAACACAGTATGCTGCGCCTTGGATACGACGAACCAGAGGAATCAAAGATCTGCTTTTGGCGACGGAACACAATGAACATAACAGATGCATTGTAGAGTTGTTTTGGAAAAGATTTGTTATCATAAATAAAAGCCCACTCAAGAGGTGTGTACGTAACACGTGATGGATGTCCAAGTAGTTTATAAGAGTATCCAACTCGGCCGCATGTGGCACGTTGCTTATCGTTGAGGCACGTCAGCCTTGCTACCTGTAAGATGATTGCGACTCGCAGTAATCGAGTGAATCCGGTGCCATTGACGGCATTGTATTACAATATAGAAGTTTTTTAAGCATGCATTACTACCTAAGTGACTACAATATACTGAGCACTATTGCTTGATGGATGTTCATTGTTGAATTAATTGGTTGGGCGGGTAATTAATGAAATATCTCCTTTTAAGGCAAAGTCACGTTTCAGATGTAACTGTTAGACAATTACCTAGAGATAATTATCAGGAGTCGGCCGCCTACAAAAGCAGGCGTGTAATCTCTGCTTTGTTTTTTTTTTAAAATGAAGTGGCAATTCTAAACTTTCCTATGGGTCCAAAGAATGTATTGTTCCTTTGGGCAATTTTTTTCTTTTAAACAAGTCGTCAACGTCGCACGCGTTAAACACTTCCAACAAGAAGCGCTCGGTAGAATTAAACAGCCTGTAAAATCCAGTACAGAACAAACGTGACCAAGTCTTAAACGTTCTCTCGTCATCCTGATCTTCTATTTTAAGTGAAAAGCTTCAATCAAGTCATACTCAAAGGTCGAGTCTGAAAGATAATTAAAAATTCTACATGAAGCATATGGGTGTAACGGCGTTTTTTCCAACTGTATTTTCTGTTTTTCTGAAGTTCTGTATTTCCGCTTTCAAGTACGCCTTTCTTGTCAAACGCTAACACAAAATGTTCTTAGCCAAAGTCATCAGTTCGGAGAAACCATTTTCCCTAATAGTTTCCTTCTATTGACAAAGTTGCCGTAGAATTTTATCATGATTTTGTTAGTGAAAATAAAGTCCACCGTTAAAATCCACTTAATAAAAGAATACAGTTACATCTTTGTTACGAACACTTGCAGGGTACAACGACCACCCACTCGTTTTTTTTTTGGAAAAAATCAAAGTACGCTTATAAACATAAAAATACAAAGCTTTTTGTTGGTTGTTAATCACTTGTATACCGTAGAACAAATTGATTGAACTGAATCTAGAGGAGATTTTTTGCAACAGTTTTTTTCCTTCTTGAAAGATATTTACCTTGCCGGCAACACTCTACGTAGTCGCAAACAATTGCAGCTCTCGAAACGGACGATTCAGCACTTAATTTTTAGGTCAGGTCTCTGAAACAGATACAAAGCTCTCAGTCCTTTATTTATAGAATAATTATGTAGTAACGACTTCACTGTGGTTCTGCCTTATAATATTCACCAGTTAGCATTATAGATAGCGCGTGTCTTCGAAGTTTAGCTAGACAGGTGAAGGACTTTTATGGAAACAAAAAGTGTCTGTCATATGCTTCTGAATTGCGTACTTTGAACGGAAAATGCCAATTGATTCAGCTGAAGGAAAACAGATATCACAGGGGTACGTCGTACGGGTTGAGCTAAAGCTAAGCTTAGAGTACCACGGAACAAAAGAGCGTTGCGTGTCACCTTTCGATCAATGACTATACTGAGTCTCATCTGAACGTGCAACTGAAAATCAGAAAAAACCGTGGGCTATTGTCTCTCTCCCAACGCCAGAGAATGGGACGGTAACTCTTCCCTCTGACCGCATTGCCTGAAATACTAGAGTATGCAATTAGTTAAAGACTTTTTGTACGTTGTACAAGGTACGTTTCCTCCTTCAACTACAGCATAATTATGCTGAGCTATCCTTTTTGAAAACACAAAACGTTTGTGGTCTATTAAAGGGAATTCCCTTAATTTAACCTTCAGAACGCATCTATTGGCTCAGGTTAGACTCCAGAGATTTAACCAAGGCAATATATGTCTATACTTCTAATGTAAATATGGCTGAAGCTTTTTATTTCTTTACTTTTCCAATAACTCGTATTACGCTTATGAGTATTACTACTAGACAGTACACGTTTGTTGCCGTTTGCAAACGATATGACAACATAGTTTAACTAGGTAACAAGCTAACTAGCACAGTTTCTGTCAGTCCATATATGTATTATTAATCGTCTTAATGAATAAGCCGGTGTCGGCTGCATCAAACTTAAACCATCCTCCAAATTACAGACCTGTATTACGCATCAAATAAGTTCCTCCTCGGCGAAACCCTCTCTGCTGACGGTGTAGTAGACTTCACCACTTAAGCGAATGAAAAAAGACACGTACACGTAATACCTCGTTATAAAACAACTAAGAAGTAAAACGTCTGACTCCACTGGCAGGAAAACGAGATGGCAGTCCTTACAGCAGCGTGAACTTGTCGAATTTGTTAAGATCTCTAATAAAGAAGGCCGGAAGCATAGGGAAGTTGTATCATGAACTACTGTTAGTTCGAACAGACCGGTAATGGTAATAATGCTTTTCGATATGATTCACTTCGATTGATTCTTGCTATCGAACTGTTTTTATGACAGGTTGGCCGGTGAACTAACGACGTTTCGACATGTTGAACGGATTAAGGCCTAAGTAAGGTGAACATTGTGCCAATTCGCTATGGGACATTCGTGGGTCGGATGCTTCAATTTAATTTTTCTCAATCTTAAAATAATGGACCAGCTTCTGATTTTTTCCGGTGCGACTCTAGATATAATGCCATCAATTGCCGTCCAACATTGAAGTGTTTATTGGAAGCGGTCTTTTTTGGAAGTTTTAATTCTACGCCTTTAGTAGTACTTTTGAAGGACAATAATGAGCTCGATCCCAGCCAGTACGGATGTTTATTATTCTATTTGGACTCAATTATCGCAGTGGCTCAGGACCGGACCAGGTTTGTCAACTCCTATAAATTGTTTCATCGCATTTGCTTTGATCAAAGGGATGCTCTCTCCAGAGTAGAATACGAACGACTTCTACGAAGGACGCGAAACCAAGGTATTTACGAGACTGTACAGTGAAGTTTCAGGTAGAAGTTGAAAAGGATTTTAGCTAATTATGCTCTGCTTTTCTGGGTTGTCCACGGCAACTGTATTTCTCAATCATTATATGTCATTCTTATGCCTGTGATAAACGGTTACGTTTCGCCAACTGTAAAATAGCGCTCAATACGTTGTCGACTTGAAGACGTTTTAACTATAGATAAACCAGATTCGCGTGGAACCTTTAATAAACAGTATACAGAAAATAGTTTATGCGGTTAGAAGGAATAATTACGTGCTCAGTTCTGTTTTAGTTCAGCAATAAATTATTCATACTGATACCGAAATACCAGGTCCAGAAAGACATAGGACATTTTTACTCGATCAAGCATGTCATTTGTAAAAAATATGCGTTCGACATTTTCATATCTCTCATTTTGGACAAAAATCGTGTTACCAACAGAGACTACCGTGTAAATATTTGGCTAACATTCTATTAGAAAGCTTTTTTTCAAATCTCTCTAGCTTCTGCCAGACGTCTGTAAGAGATTCTGAACAAAAGAAACCCAAAAAAGCGATTGCAAAAACGGATTCTCTTGTAGGACAGATGCCGCTATACCTTTACAGTTATTCCATCAGAATTTCGTCTATACTGTGAACGAAACCACTTCTTGACAGTTATCCCACGACCGTAATCCTATTTTCTGATTCAGTCAGACTATTAATAGTATTTATTCACGTTGCAGTTACCCTGCTGGGAGCGTCCCGTTTTCCCAGAAGAATATTTTAATTTTCCTGCTGTCAAGTTTCCATGGTCTCAGTAGTCTGTGCTAATACTTTACTCTTGTTGGATCTAATCCCTCATATAAGTTATCTCTACTTCAGACCTATATGTACTACTACAAACTTTTTCTTTCGGTTGTAGTTTTTCTGAAATCCTGGTACTTTAACTATGTCATCCCGTCGCAACTTTTCGGCTAGGAAGGTCATAACTTTTTTGACTTAGTTAATTTCTTATTTGGGACTAGTAAACCCGCTAGTTTGGTGCACTTACCTTATTACCTTGTCCCAGCAAAATGTCCTAGAAAGCCCTTTACATTATTGCACTTGACTCATTGATACACCGCGCGTAACCTGTGGCTCGAACTTGGGAACTCAGCTCAATGTAAACCTACATAAATACAACTTGAATATGTAAAATTATCCTTTATCCATGTACGGGCCCTTTGGCTGAACCCTTACCGAATCCAGGCCATTTTAAAGTTATTCTGACCTTCTAATCGCATCAGATTTATGGTCCCAACACGCTTATCCAGTTTTCTCCCATTTCACCAGCCGAAAAAAGTATTCATCAACTCAAAAGTTATACCATATAAGTCATTTCGCAAATTAACATAACGCTTCTTATAGTAGATGGGAACTTCTTTCGACGTTTGAAGAGAATGAACCATGTTGCAAAAGTCATAATTTTAAGGCTAGCATGCAAAAATATGAAAAATGGAAAATTTGTAGCAAAATTCATGGGGCCCATTCCGGAAAACCTAAAGAATAAGCAATCCTTCAATATAAAACCTCGTTAATTTTCAACGGTTTTTAAGGAAATCGGTAACACTATCATTTTGTATTCATAATTAATTTAACACCCTTTTGTCTCGGTTATAGCTTCACTTTTGGCCTTAAATCTTTCACAACTATTTAGAATTGTTTCCGATTGAACTGTCAGAATGTTTCTTTGAAAGTAGAAATGAGTGTTGTCTTTGATGGCCTGTCGAATTTTCCCAATCAAGTTCTATACATAGTAACTCAACGGAGTCAAATCTGGGCTGTACGACGGCTAAATAGGGCATAAATATTGTATCTTGTCGGAGAAGAATCAACTACTGCTATTTCACCTCTGAGAGCATTTGATACTGATTTAATAATTTGGCTTTATTACATAGCGTGTGTTTGAGATCGTTATATACAATTAGTAAGATAGTAGCTCGTTTGTCGGCGGTTCTATTAAAATGGTAAAACTATACCTTTGGAAAACATTGATTAACTCTGGAATCTGTATCCAGCGTGGATTTTCTTCTGTGATATGCGACAACTTGTATCTACTTCACTGAATTCTTTTCACTGAATATATTTTATATTCAACAACAATATATGTTTATAAGGCCGATTCATGATGCGTTTTTACTTAGTGGTACACAGAGGTAACTCACGCTTTCCTCAAACGAATGCATCTCCAACATAATTATAAACAACGTAACACTTCGATCATCGCTCGATTGCAATAAGGTAGAGCAACTATGACATAAAAACGCAAAAAAATACCAACCTAAAGTACTCAATGTTTAGTAGTTGATCCTTGTTTCAGTTCAATTTTGTTTGCGCTAGCCACGATTTAGTCCGTGACTGAAGTTCCGAGCGATTCGTGTCTCGTGTCCTACTCTTTGCCTAAGCCGTGCTATCATTGATGATCAGTGGTGCAATGCCTACTTAAAAGGATCCTGACGTCGTACTATTAAATTAATAGTATGCCACTGTTTCTAGTTGTAAATCCCAGGAGGTAATTTCATCATTCAAAAGGTAATATATCTTCTCTGCTAGCCTTCGACTGGCGACGAGCAGTAGTACAAGCGATAATGTTCGTAAATAATTTCCTTTTCTAAAAACTTTTTTTATATGCTAACTCGTTTGCGCCCGTTATCTAGACACTTATAACGTATAATGATGTCAACAATTACTACCATACTACGGGACGCCTATATGTATTATGACACTTCTACCGAATCAGCCAATTTATATATAATTTACTGTATGGAATTGACTTACTCTATTATTGTCGTCATTGAAACAAAAGGCAAACTTATATTTAAGTGATAGTTAATATCAAAAAGTCTTAAACTTGGTGTAAATAACACCAAGCAGAGTAGCTTCTTTGGTTTGTGTCTAGATCCTACCCATGAAAGCAACTACAACCCTTTTTATTTAATTCATTCAATTAAGCACGGTTATATTCGTTTTTCAAGACCGTCACTCGCTTGGCCAGTTTCACTTAGTCTATCCGAAAAGTGGTGTTCAGTTTACGGTAAATCTATGTACGCCCATTCATTTACTTACTGACGGCAGGGTGTAATCGACGTTGACGTAGCAGTGTCTGCGCCTTTATTGTGTCCTGTGTCATAAAGGGGGCTGAGCAAGGCAAACAAAAGAGGTCAGAGAGAGCAGGATAGAAAGCTACAAGCGTCTTGGGCATTCCATGCAACGTCCCCTATTCTTCCACTTCGACATCGACCCCGTTTCACGTCAATACCAGTATTTGTAGCGTCTTTTTGCCTTTTCCCTTTGCCCGTCACACAAGTCATTACCATTACCACTGTCGCCATCACCGAAAAATCGCCAGGAATTTTCCAGGATTGAATCTTCTGTCGACTCCGTTGGGCATATTAGCTCTGTCCACTTTTCTGTGGTTCTGTATTTTGCTATCGTTGTTACGTACGCTTTTCAAGACATATGTGCACACTGAGGCGCAGTCGTGAACACGTACGGATAACAGTGCTGTACACAGTCAAGGCATTCCTTCTTTTTTGCGTGCTCTGTTCCAAGGCCGCTTTTCACAAGGCTCGCATATTCTGCTACATTCTCGCTAGATTCCCCCATACTCTCCATTTTCAGGAGCCGTTCCCTTTTCCCTCCTATCCCCTTCTCTTTTGAGTTTTCTTTCTTCTTATATAATAGCATCGTTGGCGGCCGCGCATTTCGTGTTCTAGTGTTCTCTCCCCTCCAGCAGCATCCCTTCTTCAAGATAGATCCTTTCGTCTTCCTTTTACTTTTTTTTCTTCATACACTTCTTACAGCACCAATGGACAGACCTTAAGAACAAAAAGGAAAGATCCTGGAAAAAAGAATGAATACTGCCGATTCAGCTGCTGGTGTCGGCGCTGTTGCTACGGCAGCCACACGCCGACGATGCGTCGCTTCGGTCGATTCACAGACCCGCCGAGAAGGTTGAGGACGCCGCCACTGCCAGCACCATCGTTCTTGCCGCCCGTTTTACCTTCATTCGCCAGTTTGCCCGGTTT